>NC_056727.1:570610352-570645352 GCF_019279795.1 Protopterus annectens | reverse complement strand
GATACATGGCCCATATCACCAGCTTGGTACCCTGTTCCCCTGAAAATCCAGTGTGACATAACTGATAGTCAAACGTGTACATAGTCAGTGAATGTATATGGAAACAAACCTGTCATTCTAGCACCTCACCCAAAGTGTATGACAGCAATTCTCAACAAATGTTGCATTAACACCTGCAGCCTGTCATGCCTGTATGTAAGACACAGGTCACATATATAATAAATTATAAACATACCAGTGTACAATATAAGGCCATTGTGTAGTGCAATAATACATGTAAGGGAAAGAACACTGCAGTGACTAAGAATGTTGTGAAAACTACAAGGATAAATTAGTTGTTAATTGAACTCTCTCTCTCTCACCCCTACCATATGTGCATAATAACGCAATGACACTCCTCAAATGGTATGTGCACACTCCAAACTTTTGCTGGGACATATGTCCTAATAGTTTATAAATATTCACATTTGTTTCTATGTATGTGCCATGTTAAAATACACCCATATTGGTGGCCTTTTGCCATCAATGAAACCTGCATGCTCCCGTAATGGTCACTATTGTTCCATATATGCATGTGTTCTGCTTGTTCTGTAACTGTGTTAAATTTTGTGTGTTGGGTTAATGGGAATACCTATGCATGCTGTTATAACTAATCCTGAATGCTGTTGACTGTTACTAGCCCATATCTGTCATAAACCTATGACACCACAGCTTGTATGGGAAGGCCGGTCCCAGCGGACCCACCTGTCCCACCTCAGCTGGCCATGGCACCAGGCACCAGCACATCTGGGGCCCAGCCTTGGACCTCCTCCTCCGTGGGCCCTGTGCCACCTTCGGGTGGAACCACTGAAGGGGATGGGGCTGCCCCCCCCCCTTGGAGCGGGTGTGGAGGGGAACCTGTTACCTGTCAACAGGTCCGGGCCGTGGTGTATAGGGAGCTCAATCTGGAGTATCGAGAGTGGCTATCCAGCTTGAGGGCCGAATTACGCTATTAGAGGGTAAGCCTGCCCCTCCTACACAGCCACCAGCACAGCCACCTTCGGGGCCGTGAAGTTGCAGTGGTGACTGCCCATGGGTGGGGATCTCAGTCCCGCTGTTTCCAGTTGGGGGCTCATGGGCTTGCGACTTCCAAACACCCCTCCCCATCCAAGGTGTTTACCCCACACATGTGTCATATACTGGCCCTGTATGCATCTTGTGTGTCTTGTCTGTTAACCTACCCAAGATACCTCCCCAAATATACCTACTACCCCTCCCCAACATCCCACTCTCACCTGAAAAAAAAGGGCAATCTGTTCCCACGAAAAAATTCTCGCCCCATATATAGCTGTCCATTTCGCACACATGTCCACTGGACACATGTAATCTGGTCTAATTGGCATCACAATGAATATTTGTTGTCTTCACCCCCCTCCCAGGGATTTGAGGGTCCAAATGTACCTGCCAATATAGTGTATATGCACAGTTGTTGCTGTAGAAGAAATGGGCAGCTATGGACCCTTCCAACACCCTTCCTGCAAATGCCTAGCTATTTTCCCTACTGGCTTTCCCTCTTTGTGCCCCGTTTTTCACCACTTTCCTATCAACCCCTTTTTCTTTTCTTTTAAAGGAATTAGTGTGGGGGTAAGCGGCAGTAAGCACTGTTAAGCAGCGGTAAGGGTGTGTGTGTGGGTGTAATCTATGCCTACAAAGGTTGAGAAAATTGAAGCTGACTGTAAGAAAGCATAAGCGGAGGTTGGCAGAGTTTACCGTCATGCAAACTCACACAAATCCACTTACAACTGCTTAAAAGTGCCTTAATCACTCTGTAGCCAATGTCCCAGCAACAAAATAAATTGCCTCTCCAAGGCTCAAACCCAGGACCCTGCACTGCATATGCAAAGTGATTTACCATTATACAACGACCCCCTATTAATATTCAAAAACATGCACGCTGATTGGTCAGCGTGCACGTTGTAAATCAGTTATAGTAAAGGAAAAAAGGTCCGGTCGCCCGACCTTTTTCCATTACTATTACCTCTTTTTTTAAGCAATGGAGAACGCAAGATCTCCATTGCTTCATACTGTCTCGCTATGTTAAAGGAGTTTAACATAGCGAGACAGCTTTAAAAAAAGCAACAGAGATTCTCATGCGCAGTACCTCAGAACTGCCGCAGAATACCAGACAGCTGTGGAAGGGCAGCAAGGAGGCATTATACAATGCCATTATTTAAGAAAAGTAATTATTTATTTTCTTAAATAATGTCATTGTATAATAGCAATAACCCACTTCTGGGTGTGGGTAATGCTGGATTTACCCATGATTGGCTTTGTTTGGCCACTCAGGCTTCACCCTCATGACCAAACCACACCAACCATGGGTAAATCCAGTATTACCCACACCCAGGCATGGGTTATTGCTATATTAAACCATGGCAGATATACATAACCTGAAGTTTTCACAAACATATCATCCAGCACAATCAGTCAACAGTACAGGAAATGTATTAATATCATACCACACAACCTGTTAATGCAAGAAGTCTGGACAAAGTATGTCACACTGTGGGTACAAATAGGGATATATGTCAACTAATGCTCTAATACACTTACAATGTTGCTAGTTACACAGTTAGATGTATTAGAACATGTAGAAGGAGATAAAGTCTGAAACACAAAAGTGTTGCCACTAGTTACTGACTTCAATGCTGCGATCATCCATGAAATTTGCCAAGTGAATGACGAACAGGCCAAAATATGAGCCGAACATGCATGGACATATGGACAGATATATATCTGTAAATTTAGACAGATAGACAGCTATATGTAGATATATATATTAATGTATGATTCACAAATAATCATATAACATCAATTGTATATAGATACATGCATATGCTCATATGTATGCATATATATATATATATATATATATATATGTGTTTATATATATATATATATATATATATATATATATATATATATATATATGTATATATATGTAATATATACATATATATATATATATATATATATATATATATATATATATATATATATATATATATATATATATAATACATATATATAGATATAGCCATATGAGATATATATAGGTACATACACATATACACACACAAAAGATATCAGTAACCATACATATGTAGAAGTGTTGAAGTACTGGGTGCAAAGTATATCCCTCAGCCACACGCCCTTTAACTGCCACCTGTGAAATGTGTAGTGTGGCAACCATTCCCACAAATGAGAATACTGACATTAAACATATACCCACCCACAATTCAAAGGACTCAACACGACACACAGGTATGCATACACAGATAACCTTTATTTGTGCACTATACAATAATGTATGCCAGTACTTACACCACATAAGGTTTGAAATATGTAATCAGTGATTAATGCAAGGCCCACACAAAACAGTAGATGCAAGCAATGTGTATATATACCATACTATGCTGTCCAGGCCAAGGCCTTCAATTAGTACAACAGTAGAAACAGGAATTGCCTTCAGGATACATAACAATTACAGATGTAGTTCAGCAGCCTCCAATTACACCCTGTAGTCCTGGGGGAAAAGTAGCACTTGTGTTAATGTCACAGTATCTTGTACATAACATTGCTTAACCTAACATCTCACTATCACACTGAATGTCCCTCATCTTAACAGTTATATCCCTGAAAAGGTGTCATAGCCTAGGTTAATGGCATTGACCCCCCCCCCCATAAAAGGCTGTACAAGGGCAAGGAACACTGTGTACCACACACTTCCCTCTGGAATGTACAAGGGCACATATGTGTTCTTCAGCTGTTTCCCCCATATATATGGACTTGGCCCAACAGTTGGTGTGGGAGTCCATGACATGACTGGGGTGATAGCAGCAATGCTAGCGGTAAATAATGATAGGCCATTACCTAACAACCCTTCCTGTATCACAGCAGGACAAAGACTAGCATATATGTGGAGGACAGAGGCAGGAACATAGGGACATATTTGCATTATTGCTTTACACACCCTGGAAATTGCTGGTGTTACAGGATTTATTGCAGCATGCCCTTATGCAGGAATACGACATTGAAATACAAATGGATTTAGCCATGTACTGATAGCACTCAAGAGACAGAATAACACTGATATATCTGTGACAATACATGTGTGGTGCACAGACAAAACCTATTAGCCAATCCCTGGTATCATATTGATAGGCCCACAGTTGACAGCTATGCAGAGCGACAACATTCCATGAAAAAAGTACTATGTGCACAGAAACCATGTAAGAACAGCAAGATACAATGCACACAACACTACTCACACTGTCTCTAGGTCTGGAACCTTCCCAAATGTGGATTTGGCCTGTGTCTGCAGGTTCTGCTATATGAGGTATTGCTACCTGCTGTCTGTGTCACTGATGCCCACACATTGGAAGGATGCCCATCACACAGGAAATGTAAAGGGACCACTCCCAAATGCTGTAGGGATTTATAGTGGGTGGTTGCCATGACAGTATTAATTTAATGTAGTACACATGTGTAATTATATATATATATATATATATATATATATATATATATATATATATGGCTATCTGGATAAGTATATGTACATATATTTCCACCATATGTCCTGGACATGGAGTGTAGCGGTACCCCAGCCCCTACAGTCCCAAAGTTGTAGTGCAAGGGGATTTCAGGTATGTATAGCAGGTATATTACTAGTCTGTTGCTACTGTAATTGGGATTGTCTTCACAGACATGGTGTGTGTGGAAGGTGACATCTGCTTATAACATGTGTGCCATTAGCTACTGTCAGACATCCTAAGGAAAGCATTGTAAAGTACAGCTGCTAGCATGTAATGCCCCCGTGGAGTGCAGCAGAGATATTGGCCACTATATGTGGAACTTCGGACACACCCTGTACAGTCCAGAGTTATACACATAATCCCTTAGCACACAACATGTGTACCAGGCCTGACAATATGGATGTAGACAGCCATGTAGATGGGTATAACACATAACGACTGGTATACATTTGGCACCACAGGTGCTGGATTCACACTCCTGTCTGGCCTGACACATAATGACTGCTGGTACAGGGGTGTCATGGACACATACTACCCACTAGATATTGACATACATTTGTACAGCATCCCACTGCTCTGTCTGACATATATGACTTTTAAGGGAGGTCTGGCAGCAGTACATCTGGCAAGTATCTGCACATGACATCCCACTGGTTAAGTACACTAAGCTGCTAGGCATGTAACAATGCACTGTGCAGGCTACAGGCAGACTGGCTCAACACTGGCCTACATCTCATATGGGGGAATGCACATGTACCTGCATATATAGCAGGCTCAACAGCCATGTCACAGCACAGGGTAAGATACAACTGTGTGACAGTGTATAACCACAACCAATGTGAACACAGCCACATATGGTAAGCTAGCATAATATTACAGTATATGGACTATCTGTCCCACACCATCCTCATATGTGCCACTCACAGAATGACCCTACAAATACTGGGCTGCTATACAGTTTGGTCTGATGGATGTCTGTGGTATGGGACATGTGTGTGTATGGCCCTACAAACATGTATGGCAAAACGGTACCATACAGTGGGGCAGCATGTAACAGCTGATAGAAGGGGAGCTAGAACAATGACATCTACCACAGTCTGTACACAGACTAAAGTACATATTAACAATACACACACTGCTGACATTCACCATCACTTCACAGACCTCAGTACTATACAAACATCCACAGAATGTCCAGCTTATGTCAAGAAATATAACCCCTACTGTACATGACATGTGTAGTAATCTGATATATCACTGGCTTGTTATCAGATATGATGATAGTATTTATGGTGTACAGCACATATGCACCACTTCATGCACACCATATGTACAAAGGTTGACAGTGGTGTGGCTGACAGCACATACACAGAGCCACTATAGACATGTTGCTGTGATAACCTCATATATTTTCCATTGTAACGGGGTTTGTTGCAACATATGTCCTGTGAGGGATATGAAGTCGGTAACTGGCATGGCAATCACCATCAACAGACTGCAATCCTCACACTACCTTCTGCTTTCCACAGATAGATGCACTGTGGCTAACACATTAAACCATAGGCACAACACTGCCCAGTCTGCAGATGACCCTACAGATGGGGATTCCTTATATACATGGAACTGACATGGCAGGTATTGCGACATGTACGACAGGTATATATAGACAAACACTGTTAAACCAACATTACTCCAAATGCAGTATAGCAGCACTTAACAGTCTGTAGTCAGGCACATCCCCCTCCCGTTTGTTGCCCTCATTCCACAGTGTATGTTGTTAGAGGTAAATCCCCAGTCCATCTGAGATGCTGTTTGCCAAACAACAGATCTAGTTCCTGCTCACAGTGACTGAAAAGGGCCAACACCCCCATGATGTTCCTAGGTATTGGAGTGTGTTTCCATGCAATTGACTATGGGAATGTTACCACAGCTGTCCCACATGCAATCAGCTAGGGGAGGGCTGCAATTCATGCAGAGGCCATCATCTGATCATGAGCATCACGTAAAATACACATGCTGCTGCCTAAGCAAGGCAGGTGTGGGTCTACACATCCAACAGAGAGGGAGTATGGGAGGCAGACAGAGGCAAATACATGTCAGGGAGGGGTGGGAGAGTAAAACTGAAGCATGTTTGTGTCACAAACCTACCAGCACAGAGTATCAAACCCCCGACAACTATGTAGTGCTATCACAGTTCAATGCAGTTATTGGATGCACCACATGGGTTACCTGATGTTGAGACCTCAGAACATATATGTGAGGGTGAGTAGCATCTGCAACAGGGATATGGTAGTTATACGGTAGGTGTCGTACACGTGCCTGTCTGCATGAACAGGTGTCAGCATCAATACAGGCACACTCACACAGGGATGCACAGACATTGACACACTTGTCAGGGCCAGGAGTGCAACTTATCACTAGTGGGATTGCCACAACACATCAATGTGCAGGTATCACATGCACCACATGGATCATACAGAGACTGGATGGGCAAAGAGTATAAGGAGGTGTCAGACATCAGACAACATGCTTCAGTATGGCCTGGGGGGTTGTAGTGAGTGTGGCTGTAGACATACGCATCATACAACACACACAAACACACAGGGTGGCAGTTCTGACATGCATGGGTGTATCTCTACACAGGTGTGTGGTGGTCAACTGTGCCTGCAGGCTGTACAAGGGTAGGCAATAGGTATACCTTGGCATCAGACCACATGACAATGGTCTGCATTGTGGCTCAGGCCTGTAGTTACTGCATTTGCCCACACCGGTGGGTATTGTATCCCCCATCCAGTCATGCGGGTGACTATTGTGTGTGGACAATGCTGTACATCCCATGCCATGTATGTGTTCCTTAGTCCATGACATGGATGGTGTCTGGGATGTGCACACCTCCCACGTGCATGTACAGTGACATATGGAGCTGTACCTGGGGTGTCTGGCCCATGTTGCGAACACAGATTATCATCAAATGTTCCAGTCTTGCCCACCTGTGGTGGTAATGGGCAGCAGGTTTACCCTGCACCTACATTGATAGCATGCCAACAGCATTCCTTGATGTCAGTGTCATCTGTCCATACAGGGCATGTTGTCAGGCATGGTATGTCCGTCGTGAGTCACATGTGAAGGCACTACAGGTGGTGCAGGTGTCCATTGAGGAACATGGTGGAGGTGCACTGTCTGCGTGTATGTGCATATTGGACAGATGGGCAGGTTGACATGCCCTCTGTAGCCCACTGCTATCACTGCATAGTTACTATCAGTGGCCAATATGCAGTGTATTGCCCACATATTGGCTGTTGCCTAGGCATGTTTGTGCATATGACACATGGGTTGAGTGTATGCTCTGGGTAATAGTGGGGCTGCTAACTTGGATTGGCTGACCTTGATGTTACATGTATGGGTATGGCTTTGCACCCCAGCCTCCCAGCTAATTTACATCTGTTATCCCTGTATGGTTGACATTGTGATATATAGTAGGGCCACCATAAAAGAAATGAGCAAAACCCCTTCCACATTTCCCACAGGACACACACACACACACAAACACACACACACACACACACACACACACACACACACACACACACACACACACACACACACACACACCTGTCATGTCTGGGAGTAGAACCCCTACCTAACTAGTTTATTACACTACAGCACTACTCAGTTATAGTACACACCATGGACATTACTGGAGTACTTCTTCCTCAAAGGTGTATTTCACAGTGAATGACATCAGCAGGATTACCAAAGTAGGGCATTTCAACTGTACTGTGAGTGACTAGCTTAAAATGCATTGCTCCCTACACAGACAGTGAGACACACACAAAACATCCACAACTGACATTTGTGGGTATAGAACCCCTGACCAAGGCTTACATCACACGACAGCATGGAGTAGTTATAGGTCACACCATAGGGATTACAAAAGAACTTTCTCCCCAAAGTTGTATTTCATAATGCATGACATCAACAGGATTGGCAAAGTAGGGCATTTGAAATGTACTATGAGTGAGTAGCCTATGATGCATTGCTCCATACACAAACATTGAAACACACACAAAACTTCCAGAACTGCCATGGCTGGAGATGGAACCCTACCACAGTTCTAAATCACACTACAGCAGTACGCAGTTACAGGACATGCTACAGAGATTACTGGGCTATGACTTTACCAGAGGTGTATTTCTAGGTGAGTGACATCAGCAGCCTTTTCCAAAGTTGAGTATATGAATTTTAAGGAGTGCGAGTAACTTAAAATGCATTGTTCGTTACTCAGTCAGAGAGACACACAGATTCACACACACACACACACACAGTTGTCAAGTCTGGGGTTAGAACACCTACCTAACTACATTAGCACACTACAACAGTATACAGTTACAGAACACACTGCAGTGATTACTGGACTATTACTTTACCAGAGTTGTATTTCTAGTTGAGTGACATCAGCAGCCTTGCCAAAGTTGAGTATTTGAATTGTACGGAGTGTGAATAGCCTAAAAAGCATTGTTCTCTACTCAGTTAGATACACACACACACACACACACACACACACACACACACACACACACACACACACACACACACACACAGTTGCCAAGTCTGGGGTTAGAACACCTAACTACTTTATCACACTACAGCAGTATGCAGTTACAGGACACACTAGGGAGATTACTGTGCTATGACTTTCCAAGAGATGTATTGCTAGGTGAGTGACATCAGCATCCTTACCAAAGTTGCGTATATGAATTGTACAGTGTGAGTAGTCTAAAAAGCATTGCTCTTTACTCAGTCAGACACACACAGATTCACACACAGTTGCCAGGTCTGGGGTTAGAATACCTACCTAGCTACTTTATCACACTACAGCAGTACACAGTTACAGGATGCACAACGGAGATTACTGGGCTATGATTTTCCCAGAGGTATATTTCTAGGTGAGTGACATCAGCAGTCTTGCCAAGGTTGAGTATATGAATTGTACAGAGTGTAAGTAGCCTAAAAAGCATTTCTCTCTACACAGTCAGAGACAGAGAGACACACACACAAACACACACTCACACAGTTGCCAAGTCTGGGGTTATTACTACTACCTAACTAGTTTATCACTACAGCAGTACGTAGTTATGGGACACGCCATGGGGATTACTGAGCTACAGCTCTCCCAAAGGTGTAGTTCACATTGGATGACCTCAGCAGGCTTGTCATGATACTGCTATGGGGAGGGTGGTGTGTGCATGGGCCGTAACCCATTCATGTAGGGGTTGACATGCCACATGCGGGCACACACGGGGTCATATGCCACAGGTATGTGTATACAGCTACTAGGTGACTACTTCCTTGTACAGTCATGTTGCACAGCTGGCACGTGCACCACATAGTCTGTCATGCTGACAGATACTGGTGGCTAGTATCTGCAGTGAGTGACACCTACACCTCATGTGTTTGGGGCCCTTTGGCTGTGTGCTGGGTGGGACAGGCCCAGATGGCTCCTTGTCATGGTCACCCTCTTCCACACATCTATGTCCGTCTACCTTTGGCTTATTATAGTGTGTTGCCCTTAAATGTATGTCTGTATTCCTATCCACTGTGTGTGCAAGGCAGGAGCGCTGCATACTGACATGTGTCTGCACTGAGAACTGCAACTTCCTGATATGTCTGGTCCACTGGTGTTTGCAGGCATGGCCTTCATGTGTTTAAGTGTGTGAGCATGCCCAGTATGACCTTTCAGTATGTTGACTGACATTGCCTTCATTCCTCTAAGTGTGTGATTCCTCTAAGTGTGTGAGCATGCCCAGTATGGCCATCTATATTGCATGTGTGGATCAAGTCCAGGTAGGTTGTACTGCGGTGCTGACCTTTGTGTTGTACACCGACAGGTAGCATGCGGTGTCTGCAGGATATACATCGGTCATTTGGCATTGACTGTTGCTATATTTCTGCATAGGGGAGGACACCTGACTGTTTCTACATTTCTACACAGGAGTGGGAGAGGCACACCTGACTGTTACTAGAAGTGTACGTAGGATAGTGGGGCACACCTGACACTTTTACACATTTACTAGGACTGTACTGGTATGTCAAGTACACCATTTCAGTCTGTAGTCTTACCTATCATGCTGGCTAGAGGCATACCAGTGTACTACATATCTTAGCTTTAACTACCTACATATTAGTTTCTGACTTCCTAGCCTTCACAACTTACATCCAACTGCCCGGCCTGCTGTAGTCTGTCTGTGTAGGCCTGGGGGAGGGGTTACCCATAGGGATCATTCAGAGGCCATAGTACAGCATTTGTTTGTGTTTATCTACACCTATCCTGCTGGCTGTGACTGTTGTTGGGTATGTGCCCCCCCAACTGGCATGTGTGAGTCACTTAACTTGTGGGTGTTCCAGTATTGAGGGTGGTGCTGCAAGGTTGCCAATGTCGAATGCACATAGTACACTCCCTATACATTGTTGAGCACAGGTAGTGTCATGTTTGGCATTCCTTTTACTGCATGTGCAAGTCAGAGAGAGGTGTCATTCCCTGGGTCCCTACTGTGTCAGTGCATGTGCTATGTGTTGCCTCTTTGCTAAGGCCAGGGCATACTGGGAATGCCTCCCTCTGCCTACTGGGGCAGGCTCAGGTTGTTCCTCCTCCATGTCACTCTGTGCCTGTGCAGGCCTTGGCAATGGTGGGGGGCTGTGTGGCCTTGGCCCATGCTGTTCCTGTTGCAGCTGTTTCCACAGGATCATATTGTGTAGCATGGTACATACAAGGACAATTTGGGAACATGTAGTTGGTGAGCACTGCAAGGCTTCACCAGATGTGTCCAGGCACCGGAACCATGACTTGAGCATCCCAAACACACGCTCGATTATGATTCGTGTTTGTGCATGTGCCTCATTATGGAGTTCTTGTTTGGGTGTGTGTGCATTTCCGATGAGTGTCATCAGCCATGGCTCCAGTGCATATCCAGCATCCCTCACTAGGTGACCGTGTGGGATGTCTCCACTGGCAAATGTCTGGTACAGCTGTGTCAGATGCCAGATGTGGGAATCGTGGTAGCTTCCAGGGCAGCCAGCAGACACATTCATTATGCCCTTGGCATCGCACATGACCTGGCAGTTGGAGGGGAATCCCTTGTGGTTGATGTAGACCCTACCCCGCTCACCTGGTGGTGCTATAATGCATATGTGCTTGCAATCTATTGCACCCACTACCTCAAGGTATTCTGCTATTTGGTGGAAGAAACACATATTGCTGGCCAACGCCTCACGGGTGATGGGTAAATATACATGCTCACCAACATGTGCTGACATGGCATCCAGAAACTGGTGGAGTACCCTGGATGCTGATGCCTGTGAAATCCCCATAATATCCCCAGTTGCCCTTTGGAAGGTACCTGTAGCTAGTATTCGTAGGCCTACACATACCTTGGTATCCACTGGGATGGGTTCCCCGCTGTTAGTTCTTTGTGTGAGGCATGGCCAGCACAGCTCAACAATTTGCTGTAGGAGGTCCCTGTCCACCCTATAGTGCTCCACTATCTCCAACTCATGTAGTCCTTGGTAGGTTACCCTGGGTCTGTACACTCTTCTCCATCTCCTCACTGTGGGTTGCTCAGCAGCATTCACATCGTCACCACCCTCAGCCTCTTGCACATGCTGGTTTATGATAGCAAAAGCAGCCCCTAACATTTTTTCTCTTGCTTTCGTTTTGTAAAATTTCCCTGTCTGTATACACCGGTGGTGCAGAGGTTTTGGGAAAAACAAGGGGGAAAACTGTTTGCATAGTTTATAGTGGTGTGCTGGGCTGGGCTGAGCTGGGCTGCTGCCTGTGTAATTGGCTGTTTCTGATACATTTCACCTCTCAGCTAATTTAGTTCTCCTTGATTACCTTCCTACTGTTGTTTTCCCTTCCCATTGCCTCCTTGTTTAAGCCTATGTGCACACCACGCAAACAGAGTGCTCAAATGTGCACAGAGCTGCTATTTCCTGGTTTAACTTCCTGTTTCTTCCTGTAAAACCCGGTGCACGGCACACACACATGCTTACACTTTGTAAAGAGTGCTAAGCAGTTTGGACACACCTCTAGCTTAGCTGTGCTAAGCTAGGAGCAGTCCCGAGCCACAGGGCTCCAATCCACTTACAGTATGCCTGACACACACCCACATGATATCACCTATATCCTAGTCTTGCAACCAGCTATTTATACTCTTACACTCTTGGGAGCTGCCTCACACCCTGGGGAAATCTGGGATTCACTATCCTTCCCCTCATTTGCATAGAATTGCCTGCTAATGCATAGTTACATGTCCCACACTGAGCCTCCCCCCTTAGCAACCATTACTCACTGGCCAGGTTATCTTATGCCTGCCATTGACTTGCATGGCAGAATACTGCTTTAAGTTAGACTGCTCATTTTAAGTTTATTTTTTTATTTTCCCCACAATCCCATTTGCGAGCCGCTGCCCTATGCTTACACAGCTGAGATGAAACAGTTTGCAATGCCAATGGCCTTATACTTGGCCATTGGCATGCTTCCTCAGTGATATGCAGCCTTTATTTGGAGCTGTCATAGCTCCGTTTTGTAGTTTGCAGAAATGTACTAGGTTACTGAGTACATTTCTGCAGACTGCACTCACCCTGCACTGATAACTGACAGCTTCCTGGATCGCAAATTACCCTCATTTGCATGGTTTTCACCTGAAAATGAGGGTAATTTGCATACAGGATCTTGGCCCGTGCAGGATTAGCCTAAGAGCTCATGTGACATCCCGGGAGCTCGTTCCTGGATTGCACGTCGGCCATATTGCCGAAAATAGCTCTTGAGCATGCAGGGCTTTGTAGATCCGGAGGTATGTCTTCTTGCTCAGGCTTTGTGTAAATCAGGACCAAAAATGTATGTAGCCTTAAATCAGCAATGAAAACGCTTCCAGTATGTAGGCAGATTTATGTCTGATATTTGACTTCCATTCCTTGTCATCATCATCATCATCATTATCATTATCATCATCATCATCAATCCTCTTTTTCCCAGTTTTTTACATGGGGCCAGAGCATCACATCAACAACAGTTACTGTGACCAAGTCACTTACACTACTGAGTGGCCAGCTCTATCGTGTACATCAGTGATAATAAACCTAAAGCATGCAGCACAACAAATACCCACATTCTCCACATTGTCTCCACCTCTTCATAATACTCCATTAGCATAATATAAGGGTGCCTCATTCTCTGATTCATTATCCTTATTTATTTGACTACTTATAGTAGGATAGTCATTATCATCAGAACAAAGATTTTTGAATGCTATTTTTATTGCAGGGCACTCATAGTACAGAGTGCTAAGTTAATATCAAATGTGTTTTCAGTGCAAGCATGTTGGCATCTTTTCCATCACCACTTGCAGGGATAAAATGGAATACTGTAATGCTTCTAGAATATCCGAATCTTCAGATCTGGGTTTCTTGCTTATAACAAGAATGTAGTGCATGACGTGTTACAATTACACCCCAAAATCACAGAAAATACATTTTGTTAAGCACCTTACTGATGTCAGTGTTGCTGCCTCACATCATATGGCGCATTGGTTTGGGTAGGTCCCTTCCTTGTGGAGTTTCCGTGTTTTCCCTATGACCATATAGGTTTTATCTAAGTGCTTTGGCTTTCTCCCACATGTCAAAAATGGGCATTCCTCCAAATTGCTTGTAAGGGTGTATACATATTCCCTCTGCCTTCCACTCAGAATTCTAGGAGAGGTACTGACTCACCAGTAACCCTGGACAGGATTAAGCATGTAATAGGAGAATGAATGAATGAGTTTCAAAGAAAACATGCATGTATCATTACTCATATTAACCTATAATATAAATATGTGTCATGTCAAATTTGTGAGGAAAGGTATAATTAATATTGGACTTATACAAAGACTTACACTTTTTTACTAGTTTGCCAACTCCTTCAGTGAAGGAGCAGTTAACACATATTTAACTCTTAAAATTACCCAGAAGCCAGCTCATTCTAGTCCTTGATGGGACTAATGTATCCAGTGAACACAATAAAACTGATGCGATCTCCCCACCACCTTTATATCATCTTGTTTCTTCCCAGCCCACATCAAACCCTTCCATATAACTGGTCACAAATCCATCACCATCCAGCTGTCTGTTTACAGGCTAACGTTTTACTTTTGAATGAAGTCTTGTCTTTTTTTACAATGGTATCCAATAAACTGGGTGACATTGCATCTTCAACACTTAAGTGGCAAAAAGAGATTGCATCAACCAACTGATATTTCACTGTGAAAATTCATGAGTACATAGACTGCTGAAGTCCTCAACTCCACACCTTGCCAAGGTGTCAGCTGCTTTTCCTTTACCTTTATCAGTTTGCAATTTTATAAGTCAGAGTTTATAATGTATAATGAGTGTGGGGTGTGACTGTCGTTAACTCCCATACACTATCCCTTAGTACGGTATTGCATTAATTTATTTATTTACTTACTTAAATATATTTAAATGCCCATTGCAGTCATTTTTCATAAAAGGCATAAAAGGCAGTAAGTTACACTAAATAATAAAATTCATCAACAAATATCAGTCAATTAGCACAGCAAATGAATAATTAAAGATTAATTTAACAATTTAAAATGTTGTAGGAAGAAGAGGTGCCTCTGTTAGAATTGCAAAAGTCCTTCCAAAAAAAGACTGGCCAGATTCAAAAAAGCCTACACTAAGTGTACACTAAGTGTACACTGTTCTGAGTGAACAGACAACACGTACATAACTCACACCTTCTTCCTCCTAATTTTAGTTTTCCAACTGCTATTCTTGCAGCTTTAAATATTATCAGGGATTCATAAAGGTTACCACAAGGTGTAGACTACATGTACACTTACTGTGATCTTTCTGAGTGACTAGAAAGCATAAAAAATGTGGTTAGCATTTTATTGAATAGATATCGTGTACATTTAGTGAACACTTAGTGTAGGCTTTATTGAATCTGGCCCGTTATCTCATGGACTTCCAAAAGTCAGACTCTGACTCACATTCCTGAAACAGAGTGGTCAGCTTATTCCGATGGACAGGGTTCTTGGCACAATAAAATCTACCAGAAGTCTGGAGATGATCCTTTGGGACAGCTATCCGCCACTTACCTGATGACCTAAACTGTCTTAGAAGAGTAATAAGGCCTCTGTAGCTCCTTCAGGTAAGCAGAACGCAGGATGAGTATGTTAGGGCAGATGAGAGTGAGAATCTTAAAAACACATCTGACTGCAAGCAGCAGCCAGCACAGATCCCATAGTACATGTGTCATGTGACACATCTGAAGCGTGCAGGTCAGCTTTGCTGCAGAATTCTAAATCCCCCTGCACCTGAGCCAGATTTCCATCTGATAGCTGAAGAAAAATTATAGCAGATGAGTCTGGAAAAAAACAGAGTATGACTCATTATCCTAAGTTCCAAAGACGGAATATAGATTCTGATGTGAGATATATTGAAAAGATGAAAGTGTCTTTGGTGATTAACATCTGGTCCTTCAGTGTTTGCTCATCATTAATTTAATGTCCAAATCTTGAATGTAAGGTATAAATTCCAACTGATTCCTGGAATATAGACTCAGCAGAGACAGCAGAGATAGAAGACATGTCAGGGTAGTGATACATGCCAGCATTGCTTTGGACTTAGCCTCATTGGGCTTCAAGTGACTGAGTCATCCAGTCAAGCATATTATCCAAACAATTATTTCAAGCTACAAAATCCAGCATGTCTGTCTTGAAATAAATGAGAGATGCAACTAGCTGTCACCTGTGTAAGAATGATAGAAAATATCTCTACCTACAAAATCTCAGTTACTGGAAACATTAATGCAACGAACAACAAAGCAGCCAAAACTGAACCCTGGAATACAATACATATCAACAAGTGCTAATCCTATGGAGTCTGACTGGACACCACCTGCTGTGTAAGTCCCAACAGGTAACAGGTGAACAGTTTCAGCAGAGTACCTGAAAAACACAGTGCAAACTCACACTTTAGCTGGTGATCCTGCAATCTACAGGGTCAAAAGCCAATGAAATGTTAAATAGGACCAAGAGAGGATATACTGAGGCTGACCCCTTACCATTAGGAGGTCATTAACCATTCTAATGAAGGTTGCCTCTGTGCTATGCTTAGATATAAAGTTGGACTGACTAGCAATCTAACAAATCATGTGATATCAGATAAGAATAGCTAAGCACAGACCACTGTCTTGACAACCTTTCCAATAAATTAATGAATTCTTAAGGACTGATATAATTAAACTCAAAGGTTGCCTCTGTGGTATTTTTAGATATTAAGTTGGACTAACTAGTGATCTAACAAATCATGTGATGTCAGATATGAACAGCTGAGCATAGATCACTTTCTTAGTAATTTTTCCAATAAATTAAACTTTGAAGCCACTGTGATAATTTTCCAAAACTCTTTCTTCCTAAAATGAATGCTTAAGGATTAGTGTAAGAATAAATGAAAACATCCAGTTCTCCACAAGGTGCAAACAATATGGAAAATAAATGGACTTAGCAATTTGAGGCAGGATCTAAACCAGCCTCATAAGGCCATGATTCAAGGTGTGACAGGTTGGACACATTAAAACAGCATCCATGGGCTTATCATAATCTGCATAATTAAACATACCCATATGTGTGTCTGAATTGTCAGTCTTAGACAAACAACTATTCTCAAGGAAAGAATGATATGAAAAAGACTATTTTAAGTTGAAAACTTGTCTGCAAAAAAACATTGTGAAGTTCCTTCATTGTCATCAGTGGAAACTATTGCACTGGTATTATATGAGCATGATAGACTGATATTATAATGTGCCAATCTGGTGAAGTCAAGTAACTGAGAAAGCACAGACAAGACGCCTCAGTCATTGCACACTAGACTGTCATTGTACTACTGTTGATTGTTTGCCATTCATCATATTGTTTGTAAGTAAATATTTCTCCACTGTATAAGAAAAAATAATAAGGTCTTGTTACTGTAACACTGTGACATACCCAACTCAATGCCTTCAAATGGAGTTATAGATTAAAAAAAAACATAAAAGTTAAATACTGGTACCAAGGGACCATCAGAAATATGGTAAATTATTCAATGAGCAGTAGGTGTAGCAATATTGTTACAAACAGTGTATGACACCCCTGAGTAGCAGAATGAAATTTTCAGTTATTAGTGCTAAAGAGAGGATGACCAACTGGAATGAAGCATTCAGCAAGAAATACATCACAAACTGTGTCTTGACTACCACTGGTTAGGGACGATGGTTCTTCTTTGTATTTTATGAGTTCCGGCAGAAACAACTAGACCAGCTCAGCAAGTGGCAGCATGCTTTAAACCAGGATAAGCTCAACAGGGAACTACTAAGCAGCACTGGAATAACTACAGTAATATTTCTGGCAAACAAAATCCAAAGCATCTAAAGATGTGACTGCCAAGCATTTGGCCATGGCCAGTCTCCTAAATTATCATATAAAGGAACATTTTTATCCTGCATTTGAAAGTACTTAAAACATTTCTATCCACATGTATACCTTCAATTCTTGTTGCAACTTTAAATGTTTTAAGGTTTACTAGGATGTTACATTTAAGATATTTTTGAGTACAAAAAAAACAAAGTTCTGGGGAAATTTTGATAAATGAAAAGCTAAGCAGTAATACCAGTTCTGAAAATTTAAATGTGGGTTTCTCTGACTAGAGACTGTCAGAGGGAGATGATTTTGACATATCACTGAAACAGCACTTCCTATGCAGGAGCAGAGGTGCCAGATATGGATATTAAAAGCAATTGTATGCCTTTGAAATGATATGCTGTTGCAACTGCCTTTGAGCAACTTGTTCTTCATGAACTTAAGGTAGCCCTAATTAAATATAACAAGGTACACCAATAATGTCAGGTATAATGCAACACTTCTTCCTTAACGGTGAAGTTAGAAAGGGGCACCAACCTACTGCTCATAGGGCCAGCAAAGGAGGAAGTATAGTGCTGCTCAACAGCCAGTGCTGTATTAACATTTTTAAAGAGGTGTTCGAATGGGATGAATATACTGTTAAGCAAGTAAGTTCACCTATACAGCAGTATAACTCTAAGCTGTTACAACTGCTAAAGAGGACAGTCAGGTCTTCTGTTTACTAGGGATGGTGACAGTTTGTTTGGGGGATATCCAGATTACTCATATTTTGTATCTTTCTTATGGTAGATAAATTTATGGAAGCTTCTAAGCCGTCCCATTGTTTCAGGTCAAATAAGAACTACTATTAGAGATGGTACCTTACTGTACTCTGTTTTGATGCCATATGTTTCATTTTTATATACATATATATGAGACACCTGTCAGCTACTGCAGGATTTGAGCAATGCAGCATTGCAATGGTTATTATTGGGCATCATGCACATTTATTGTACAAAGCCAAGCAACAGATAGTTCCTTTTGGAGAGAGAAGGGTTTGTGCATGAATTTTGTTCTTAATTTGCTACATTTTTGCTTAGTACATAATTTTGTGTTTCATAATCAACTTTGTTTACAAAATGTATGAGTGGTGAACAGGACTCGATCTGTTCTCAGTTATACAAATTTATTTACTGGCTACTTCACAAATAGATATACTTAACCATTATAGTTTTTATTTTCAGAAAGTAATATTTTACACTCAGTTTATAAATTATGTATTGTTTGTTGTTAAGGCAGCCCTGATGAGTTTAAAGCAACAACAAAGCAAAGCAGAATTATAATTTACAAAAAGTGTACATAAGAAGTCTTGTTTCACTGTTTGTTTTAATGGGTACAACAGATAGTAGTGATGGAGCACTTTAAGTTGTAAAGACATGGCTGCATTTCCATTCCTCTCAGCTGACAGTGTGCACCCCTTCTTCTCATTCACCCCCTACCATACTCTGAATTTTTGAAAGCATGGAAGATGAAAAGGGTTGTTTATAATAACGTATTACAAAATTTACTGTATGGAATTTTCAAATGATAGCAAGAATAGGTGTGGAAAATTATATGGGGGTATGATAAAAAAGTTACTTCAAAGGTTAAGCAGAACTGTGAAACAGGTACCTAATATGTGACAACCATTCTTCATTTACATTTAAACAAATAATTTTGAGTTTGTGTCTTTCGGCTTTTCCTGGTTAGGGGTCGCCACAGCGGAACTCCGGTCTGCTAATGATTGGCAGTAGAGTTTTTACATGCTGGCTTGCCGGGCCTAATGCACAACCTTCAACAAAGGAGTACCCGTTCACGCATGTCACCACACAGAAGACGCTCTAACTGAGAATCGAATGGACAACGTCTAACTGTGAGGCGACAATGCTACCGCAGCACCACCACCGCAGTACTAAACAAATAATTAAACAAATAATTTTGAGTAAATGACATATTTTACAAGCTGGCCAACAGGTATCTGTCATCCATCTAAATGAGACTCTGTTCTCATGTAGGAGAGCTTCAAATGTGTAAATAATGTTAGTAGCATCTAACACATTATACAAAGTAGTTTCTGCTAGGTTTTAAGCCATTTGAAAGCAGTGTATAGGTGGCATATGATCTATAATATGGAAGGGTAATAACTGGATTATTTTTGGTAACCAGCATAATTTAATACCTGTGTAACTGTAAAACAAAATCATGTAATTTATGGTTTATATTGCACTTGTATCCTCCAACATTGATATGTAGGAAAAAATGTAAGAAGTTTTTAATAAAGTAATTCTGAAACAGAGAAATTGATAACATGCTTTCTATAAGTTCAGTTGCATTGCTTGTTAATGAATGCTATGCAGGGGACACATTTAGTTGAAAATGTATAGTACTATTTGATGCAAAGTTTTTTTTTTAACAGAATAAATATAGATCAATTGTTTTCAGAGATATGAGGCTATGTGTATTGTTAAACTTGTAGCTTTACTATAGGAACTGAATTTGTTTGTTTGTGTCTTTTGGCTTTTCCCGGTTAGGGGTCGCCACAGTGGAACTCCGGTCTGCTAATGATTGGCAGTAGAGTTTTACGTGCTGGCTTGCCGGGCCTAATGCACAACCTTCAACTAAGGAACGCCCGTTCACACATGTTGCCACACAGAAGATGCTCTAACTGAGAATTGAACAGGCAACGTCTAACTGTGAGGCGATAACACTACCGCAGCACCACCACCGCCAGTCTTCTATATCTCTTAAAATGGTCTAACCCAACTGCTACATTCTACACTGACAGGGAGTCTTGACTGCTGGTCATGTACAGAAAAAAAGGTGAGCACTTTTTGCAGTTTTTTCTAATGCCTTCAAACTGTATGACATGTATGTTCAGTATCTGTCAGGGTCCCTTTTTAGAATGGCCTTTAGAGAAACTCTTCTACATCTCTCAAAGAGAGAACTGCCAAAAAAAGAAGTTATGTCCTTACCATAATGTTCCATGTGAGTTGTTCATCTCGCCCTCTGTTCCTACACGTGGGGTCGGAGCCGATCCCACGGCCCCGAATCGGCCGCCCCCCAAGCCCAGACTCCCAGAGAAGCTCAAGACCCAGTGCACATCCCATGATGCTCCACTGTACATCCCCAGATCCAGTGTGCCGCAACCAAGACAGCCTACCGACAGACTAAGACTATGGAGTCTACCTGCTTAGATAATTATAACAGTAAAAGGAACAAGAAGAGTAGGAATGCAGAAGCAAAATGAATCTGTTGGTTGTACAATGAGTAACCGATAGCGTGTTTTAATGACATGATTAACTTATTTATTTATTTATACTGGGGAAGGCTGTGTAAATTATTGATACTGTACTGGTATTTAAATCTTTCTGGTTTTACATTCTGTAATGCTATTTAATGGCAATGAACTGAGGATCTCAAAGAGTCTTGCAGTTTTAAAATCTCTTTCTGTCACTCAGTATTTTATTATTTTCTTACAAAGTGGAATGTAGATTCATTATTTTTATTTTTGTGGTTTACGTTGTAAGGAGAAACTATGGTGGTGGTGCTGCGGTAGCGTTTTCGCCTCACAGTTAGACATTGCCCGTTCGATTCTCAGTTAGAGCGTCTTCTGTGTGGAGACATGCGTGAACGGGTGTTCCTTCATTGAAGGTTGTGCGTTAGGCCCGGCAAGCCAGCATGTAAAACTGTACTGCCAATCATTAGCGGACCGGAGTTCCCCTGTGGTGACCCCTAACCGGGAAAAGCCGAAAGACACAAACAAACAAATGTTGTAAGGAGAAAATATTTACCAATCTTTCCAATAAACAGTGTTACAGAAACTCATCTATGACTTTAACACCTTATTTGCTTATTTAGTTTTTCATCTCTTTCCCTAGAGAAGACGAGTCATTTACAGGCTAACCAAATATCTAAAACAAGAGTGTGCACCCTGACCCAGAAGCATGGCCCCAGCACTCTTCTTCACTGCTGCTCCTACATTGACTTCTTTTGTCTATTACTTGGCCCCAGTGTCATGACCCGATCACTGCTGCTCCTACATTGACTTATTTTGTCTATTACTTGGCCCCAGTGTCATGACCCGATCACTGCTGCTCCTACATTGACTTCTTTTGTCTATTACTTGGCCCCAGTGTCATGACCCAATCAATACATAGCAGCATATTGATCGTATAAGATCCTGTTCAGCAGTATCAGTTCCTCATATGATGTACGTTGATTGATAATAACCTGTACTGTTTCTTGCATCTTGTTTGCTTGCACTAATGTCAGCTGATCCAGTTATTCTAAACATGATTCACTTTCCTTATCACAGTAATTTTGAAGACCCTTCCAAAATACATAAAAATAAAAAGTTGCATATTAGGCTTTATATTAGGGTTTCTCTTTTTTCCAGATTTGTAAAGGATTTAGTTACAGCAGATTCCTATAACATGTGTAGCTTGTGTATTGCAATGGACACACCCTTGCTCTGAAGTGATATCTGAACTTATACTTAGCAACTTGCTCTAAAGAAATAGTTTGCATCTAAGTTATTCCTAAGGGACAGAAATCAGCCTATGAATGTAAATACATTAATAACAATACTCTAGTCCATTCTTATACCTCCTTTATATGTTTCTTCTCTACATTACAGCAAATCCAAATATAAATATAGAGAAATACAAAAAACAGTGGACCATTCATGAAAATTGAAAAAAAAAAGACATCTTAGGTCAAAAAATCCTACTTAACAAGAAGTGGATCCAGTCTCCAGTAACTATAACAACTCCAAGACAGCTGCATTTTGGGGGTGGGGGTGGGGGAGCAAGATTCATTTTCTAGCAATCTCTTGGCTAAAACACCTGTTTTCTACAGTGCTGTCTTTTTCACCTGATGTAACAAACAGGAAAACAGTGTTTGGAATGATTATTTGATCCAGTTTTCTTACTACCAAATAAAAGCCATTCATTTAAATATGGAGTTGCAAGTGTCCTTGACACAGGAGATTAATGTACTTAAAGGAGTAATACTTGGGGATATTTTATCATTCATTATGACAACAGAACACTAAATCTTGCTTAAAGCACTAGTATGTTTCAATAGTAACATGCAGGTATGATGGTGAGAGCTCACTAGTGGCACTGTACATGACACTAAGATACTGTACATGAAAATGTGACATTACATATATGACATCAGGGAAGGGAAGTGGTCTGTGTATTACTGTGAGAGGTTCAGCACCCCATACATGATGACTGTATTGGAGAACAGCTCTTTACATGACAGAGCGACTGGAAAGTAACATTGTACATGACAGTGGGATCAGAGAGTGACACTGTACATGGCACTCATTCTGGTGAGTGGTATTGTATCTGACAGTGGGGCACTGCATGACACTGAGCCAATGTATGTGACAATGAAAATTAAGAGATGAAGAGTGGCTTGAAAACTGGCCTTGTACATGACATTGGATATGCACAGAGGCCCTACAACTTCATGCGACTGAATAGAGTCCCGGTACATGATAATGAGACTGAAATTGCATTTGTCATGTATGACAACTTACTCACTGATTTTTCCTGTTCATGCTCCAGACTGGATTTCCTGTGCCTAGACTACTTGCAAATGTTATTATGTTCCTTTGGTTCATGTACCTTACTAAGATGTTAACCATGACTTAAAATTTTGCATATCTGCTGCTGAAAATACCCATTGAGAAGCTGCTATACTTTGTTTTATGTACCATATAATAAGGCAGATTCTGAACAGCCAGCATATGTTTGTACATGCTTCTTTACTAACATTGTTACATGTTATCTCTCTCTTCTCTACTGTTGTATAATTCTGCATTATCATATCATCCCTGGAATTTAAAGAAAAATATTAAATGTGCATATTTTCCTTTGCCATGTGCAAGCTTTCTTTAAAATAGGATGAAAGAAGAAGAGAGGGAAGAACTTGAATGCGGAGAAAAAAAGCAGAATGGTTTGCTCTGCAATTTTTAACACCCATGTCTCACAAATGGATTTAGAAATAAATATATAATTATAAATATCACAAATTTCTTCTGTTGCTTTTTATTTGCTTTAGCTGTCAAATGTCTTACAGACATGCATGTATATGGTTTCAAATCTAGAATGCTTATTGTATAAACTCCACTTCCTGTTGCATATTTTTTTAAAAATGTTTTGAAATGGCTGATGAAAGTAAACGTGGAAGTAGTGTGCCTTTATACATTATCAATATGCTGCCGCTGCGTCTTTCGGCTTTTCCCGGTTAGGGGTCGCCACAGCGGGACTCCGGTCCACTAATGATTGGTAGTTGATTTTTATGTGCCAAGTTACCAGCCCTGTCGCACAACCTTCAACGAAGGTACGCCCATTCACGCATGTCTCCATGCAGAAGACGCTCTAGCTGAGAATCGAACCGGACAGCGTCTTACTGTGAGGCGACAATGCTACCGCAGCACCACCACCGCGGGTTATACATTATCAATATAATGTGTGGTTTCTTTTTTTATTCAATATGATTTTTTATTTTTTTCTAAATCAAAGCTCAAACAAATACAATAAACACATTTATATTACGTGATTGAACAGTGAAATGTTCGAACACGTAATAATCGACCCCTAAATATCGAAACGCCCTAATGTCGAATGGCAAAAAAAAAAAAAAAAACACCCAAACAAACCATTAAAATGCTCTTATCAGGGAGGCAAGCCCCCTGCACCTCTCACACCCTCGCTGCTTAAATATACCAACTCCATGGTAACGTCCATGTCTGCACTGTATGGAGATCTCCATCGAACCGTTCAACAATCTGACGGTTCGATATTTAGGGGTCGATTATTACGTGTTCGAACATTTCACTGTTCGATCACATAATATAGACCCCAATAAACTATACACAATGTCCATAATAATGCATACATACAAAAGGAAATCGTGTAATATTTCTCTAGTAAAGATTTCAGTGTCTCCCAAACAATTAGCTTACGAGTCAAATTTTTGTTCTCAGCTTTACAGTGGAAATTTCTTTATCACATACTATTGCTAGTACTGACCATAGTATATGAATTTGATTTCTGGGTATGATTTCCAGAACAGGCACATTAAACAATATAAGACAGTCAGAAATTATACAATTGTCATTCCACATGGCCTTACAGAAATATTTAAAATCATTCCAAAAGCGGATACCATTCTACAATTAACAGTCATGTGCAACCAATCAACATCAGATGATTTACATCTTCAGTATTTCACGTCTTCTTTTTTATACATTTTTGCAATTCTATTTGGAGTTAAAAAACTTCTATGCAATAACTCCAAGTCAAAATTCTCCAATAAGGAGAAACTGTGATTCTTCCTGCTGATTTCATTCATAACCTTTTGTTACTTATTGTACATTCTTCTTTGTTTGGTATAGTTGAATAAGTCCAATAAGAGACATTTGTAAAAGTGAAAGCTGTTCTAATAGATTTATATATGTATATCATGGATATATATGATGTACCTTTTAGGGAACCATTGTTAATACTAGAAATAATGTCAAGAATTTTAGGTATGATTTTTTCAAGTGTTTCTAATGAAGTTATAGTTTTGTTCTGAAAATAATTATTTACAGGTCTGGATATCAAGCCAATTATAATTGTATAGACTATACCTAGCTATTAAATAATCATCTGTGTGAATTTTATTTGTTGACAAGAACTGATGCTCATCATCATCATCATCTTTCGGCTTTTCCCATTAGGGGTCCCCACAGCGGATCATCTCTTTCCATTTCTTCCTATCCTCTGCATCTTGCTCTATCACACCAACCACCTGCATGTCCTCTCTCACCATGTCCATAAACCTTATCTTAGGCCTTCCTCTTTTCCTCTTACCTGGCAGCTCCATCCTTAGCATCTTTTCCCCAATATACCCATCATCCCTCCTCAGCACATGTCCAAACCAATGCAATCTCGTTTCTCTTGCTTTGTCTCCAAACTGTCCAATATGAGCTGACCCTCTAATATACTGATTCCTAATCCTATCCATCCTAGTCACACTGAGTGCAAATCTTAACATCTTTAACTCTGCCACATCCAGCTCTGACGCCTGCCTTTTTGTCAGTGCCACTGTCTCCAACCCATATAACATAGCTGGTCTCACTACTGTCTTGTAGACCTTCCCTTTCACTCTTACTGGTACCCGTCTGTCACAAATCACTCCTGACACTCTTCTCCACCCATTCCACCCTGCCTGTACTCTCTTCTTCACCTCTCTTCCACATTCACCATTACTCTGAACTGTTGATCCCAAGTACTTAAACTTGGCCACCTTTACCAACTCTACTCCCTGCATCCTCACCATTCCTCTACCCTCCCTCTCATTTACACACATATATTCTGTCTTAGCCCTGCTGACCTTCATTCCTCTGCTCTCTAGGGCATATCTCCACCTCTCCAGAGTCTTCTCAACCTGATTCCTACTCTCACTACAGATCACAATGTCATCTGCAAACATCTTGTCCACGGGGCCTCCTGTCTGATCTCATCTGTCAACCTGTCCATCACCACTGCAAATAAGAAAGGACTCAGAGCTGATCCTTGATGTAATCCCACCTCCACCTTAAATGGATCTGTCATTCCCACTGCAGTTCTCACCACTGTCACACTACCCTCGTACATATCCTGTACCACTCTTACATACTTCTCTGCCACTCCTGACGTCCTCATACAATACCACAACTCTTTTCTAGGCACCCTGTCATATGCTTTCTCCAAGTCTACAAATACACAATGCAACTCCTTCTGACCGTCTCTGTATTTCTCCAATAACACTCTCAGAGCAAACATTGCATCTGTAGCGCTCTTTCTTGGCATGAAACCATACTCCTGATCACTAATCATCACCTCCCTTCTTAACCTAGCTTCTACTACTCTCTCCCATAACTTCAAGCTGTGACTGATCAATTGTATCCCTCTGTAGTTACTGCAGCTCTGCACATCACCCTTATTCTTAAAGATAGGTACCAAAACACTTTTTCTCCACTCCTCAGGCATCCTCTGACTTTCCAAAATTTCATTAAACAATCTAGTTAAAAATTCAACTGCTATTTCTCCTGAGCACCTCCGTGCTTCCATTGGGATGTCATATGGGCCAACAGTCTTTCCATTCTTCATCCTCTTCATAGCTGTCCTTACTTCCTCCTTGCTAATCTGTTTCACTTCCTGATTCACTAGAACTGGTGCTAATACAGCAAATTACCATTTCTGAATCAACATTTTATTGATGTCAAAGGAAATTTTACATTTGCTAGTAAAGGCAATTGGAAACATGAAGAGTATTAAGTTCTTGATTAGGTGGTTAGAGTACATAAAGCTTTTAAAATTCAATAATATCTGGTGATGAAGAAAAGGATGTTAGTTTTTGTTATTTAGTAAATATTCTTTAATTATCCACATAAATATATTCCTACCTATACGAATAAATGGTTGAAACAATGTTTTATTATTGTTTAGTAATGTATTTTCATGTATTGATTTCCAATAGGATGTATATGAACTGTTAATCCATACAAGTAATATGTTAATAGCTGCATTTATATATAATTCAGTGTTAGGAAATGCAACACCTCCCTCATCCCAGCTTGGAGTGTGCCACTGTAAGGATATTCTAAGTTTTTTAGGGTACCAGAAAAAATTAAGATATTACTTATACTTTAACAGTTTTTTTAAGTGGGGGGATAATTAATGAATGACTAACAAATACATTTATCAGTAATATTATCATTTCAATTAAAGTTAATCTATTCTCAAATGAGAAACACTTTTTATTCCAGTTATCTGTTAGGTTTATAATTAAATTAATTAAATGTTGATAATTAACTGAAACTATCTTTTTAAGATTAGATTCAATGAAAATACCTAGCTATTTAATATGTGAATCATCCCAATTAAAATGTATGTAGGTTTTTAATTTAGAGGTGACTTTCTTGTTTATTAAAATCATTTTGGCTTTATGATTAAATGTTAATTCTAATATGTTTTCAAACAAATCTAGAGCACTTTAGTCTAGTGAAGTTTCAATATCCCCACATGTTAGTAACAAATCTGCAAAAAGTTTGATTTTGGGGGATAGGTCACAAGTAAGTTTACAGGTGAAATATTCTTATTTTTTCATATGTAGTTAGCAAATGGCTGTATGACAAGGGCAAAGATTAAAGGGAACAAAGGGCAACCTTGTTTTGTACCCTTCATTACTTTAAAAGGGCTAGATAGGAAAGAGCCAATCTTAACAAAGGAAGTTGAATTTTCATAGAGCTTTTTAATTAAATCTATAAATTCTGGAGAAACGCCATACTCTTGTAATACTTTAAATAAGTATGTCCAACTAAGTGAGTCAAAAGCTTTGTATATGTCTAAATTTATTATTGACAATTCATTTTTCTTGTCATTTGCTATAAGAGACAATAGTTTTACTATATTGTCTTCAAGGGCATCCGCAGGCAGGTGCAAGGGGGTGCACTTGCACCCTCCTGGAACTGGCTGGCCGAGAGATTAATTTTCTGTTAATTAAAAAATTATTTTGCATCCAATCCCATCTGTTTTTATCGTCTGTATCTGTTCCAGTGACGTTGCCTGGGGGGCAAGAGGGGCAGTCCTCCCTGGATGACACTTTTGGGAATATGACATTTATTTGTTTTTTTTTTAATGGCCATTCTTCTTTAAGAATGGTCCCATAGCATCACCGTTCTTCCGGTCCGGTTGCACAGACATGTTATTCTTCCTGTCTTCCCATGCAAATTTAATATAGTACAGCGGTTTTCTTGCCAACGAGTGTTCAGTTCATTCACAGGAAGTGTGTGTGTGAATTTCAATCATTTTCTTCTTCATCTGTTCCCAAGTAAGTCCACAAGTGTTCAATTCTTTTACAGACGTGTGTGTGTTTCTATGGTATAGTATGGTGCATAGCCTAAATACATTATTACAATGCAAAATATATGCTGAAATCACTTCATTAGAAGCCTTTAATTGGATAGCTAGTAATGCAGCCAATATATCCTGGTCTGGCCGTATTAACCATGTTTGTTTGCTCAGCTGTACCATTTTAATTTCATTTATAAGTCTGCAGTTGAAACATTTGCTAGGCAAATTGTTGCCACTTACAAATTAGTATGTGCAAGTAAGCAGTACTGTTTAATACCATTTAACTTGAGCATTTATGGCTTTGCCTGTGTAGAACATAGGCATGAAATACTGAGTTTGACACATTCAGAATTACATACAATGCCTTACAGTTTTACCTTTTAAGGGATTATATTTTGCAACTCCAAGTTTCTACCAGTAAAGATTCTGCTTTCTTTATAATTTTAATGAAAATAAGATGCAGTGAATAAGGAATAAAATCTATACTAGTGTGCCTCTGCTGTTGAGATTGCCTAACAACTGCATATTTTTGCCTTCCCCGGTGGAATATGTGGCTCTCACTCTCATAAAAGCAGAATAATATTGACAATATGTATGTGTGTGCAGGACATAAGGATGGAGTCTGTTGTCGCCCAAAGAAGGCACTGCAATCTTTGTTTTTTTAAGGGATCCTGAATGAAGATGAACCCTGAGAGTAAAAAAAAAAATGTTTAGAGATTTTTTTTAGTTCTTTCGACGCAATAGATAAACACAACTGGATGCAGGAAGGCATGAGTAAATTGGACAGAAATGGGGACAATGTCTGAACATTTTTCTTTGCTTGGTTCTTAGCTACAGTATATTTCCCGCTTAGACCAGTCACAATTTTCTACAAATTGAATCTTTAAATAGTTTACATTTTTGGTAAATGTCAGAAGCAAGCCCATTATAGTTTAAACTGTCTTCTTGAATATGTCATTCTTGCGGGAATGATATTATATGACATGTATTCCATTGAGGGAGGGGTTGGCAAGATGTTAGATCTGCTCATTGTGTTTAATTAATGGTGACACCTTTATTCCTTTTATTTGTAAGCTTTGCCAAGGATCACCTATGACATTCCGGGTGATCCATACTCATTGTATACTAAAATAATTCTATTTCTCTTTTTGTGGTGTTGGTGATGAGTGGTTTCTAATACAATTAATGGTTGATTATCTTAGGTAACTTTACCCATGTGTATATAACTTTGATTCTGCTGTGATCTTCTACTTGGCTATAGTTGGGAGATTTTGAAGGTAAGCACTTAATTTAACACTTGGATGTTACACACTTCTTCTCTGTTGTGAATAAAAGACATGCTATCTTATGGATTTCATTATAGCCAGCAGTTCAACACTACCATATTTTAACAGTTGTGTGAACTAATCATATGTAAAAATCAAACTGATTGATACCAGTCCTGAGTTTCTAACTTGTTTCGAAGTTAAGTGAAGAGCAGTGAAGTGACAGGGGTAATGTTCATTTTTCAAAGTGCAATGTGATAGGTTATTTTAATTGACTATTAACTTTTATTTTCTCTAATTAGGTACAGGATGGGACAGAGGGAAGTGGTATGTAATTTACCTTTCAAGCTACATCATTTCTTTGTATATCCTTCAAGGCTTCTCAGCTGGAAAAATGTTCAAAACAATACATTTAAAATACGGTCTCAAGTGTGTTGTATTATACAAGGAATATAATTTAATACAATCAGGAAGGTGAATCAAATAACATGCATGTTTGCATGGTCCTACATACAGTATGTGTGCAATGGGTGCATGATTTGAAACACAAAGGTAAACTTTATCCACCACTGGTCGGAATGCATTTTCTTTGAATGTGGGTTTCATTGCTGTTTCAATGAATGAGAGTTTCAAGGGCAGATAAGTTTTAATGCTAAGTCTGTTTTTATTATCCGACTGTATTGCCTTGTTTAGCAGATGTCTCAGTGTTTGTGCTATAAAATTTAAAATAAAAGTTTTAAATGAAATCCAAATAATCATTGTAGAAGTAAAGCATAAAGACAGTATGCACATTACAGTGTTTATGGTAAATGGGAAGAAACTGCCAAGTAATGGGATACTGGAATGGTTGCGGTGGAGGGGGGGAGGCTGTGTATGGGAAAGGAAACTTCATGTTATATAACAGTCTGAACATTTTAATAATGGCTTCCATAGTATAAAGTATCAAATCACACCCTCTAAAACCATCTGTTTCTGTGAGCAGTAAGCCAGCCTGACATTTTCTTTTTAACCTAAGCATTTTTTTTATTTCATTTTGTTGACTGCGTGGATATCATGAAACCTAAGACATTTTCACAGGGGATAATCAAGGTGCATTTAAAAATAGTGCACAAATTGCATTCACTGCTATACAGAGAAAAAGAATGAAAAAGATAGTGCTGTATATTCTGGAATTCTGATGAGTGCAGCAATGCATTTTAATATTTGATGATAATGAATTCAGTACTGGACTTGCTTGGCTGTCTGCTTTCCCTCCCCTTATTTTGAGAGTTATTTTCATACATTTTCTTTGCAACATACAACAATGTGTAAGAGAATACATATTAAAAAGTGTATTTTGATGTGATGTAACCTCATTCGAACAATTTTGAAAGCATTTTGTAGATTAAACTTTTTCTGGACTTAGTGGGTATTCATTCTTCCTGTTAAATTAATATTCAGATTTCTTTAATATTTAAAGTTAATAACTAGAAAAGACTGTGCAAGGCATCATAGGCAATTTATGCTTCAAGGGCAGTAGGCCTTGAATTTGTAGATGAAACACTGAAATATGAAGTTGTTTTCTAGCAACAACCTCTTCATTAGTTCAGATCTCTTTAATATGCAATTATTCAGATGACTTTTACTTCTGTAGAGATTGTGCATATTGACTGATATTGGTGGATTGTAATGACAGAAGTCTGAGTGGCCTTTTATGGTTGAAGTGTTCTGAACTGGGCAGTTTACCATTATTAGTCCATATGTGTTGTTTCATTGCTTACTAAAAAAATGTTCAAAACTAAATTTAGAGCATACTCTAACAAGTGGTGCGATTATACAAGGGATATAATTCAATTATATATTATAATTAATACAGTCAGAAACGTGACTCAAAAAACTTTTGCATGGTCCAAAAAATGTGTGCAAGGGCCTATGATTTGAAAACAGCCCAAAGGTAAACTTAACCTGCCACTGGCCAGATGCATTTTCTTTGACTGTGGGTTTCAATGCTGTTTCAGTGACTGAGTTTCAAAGATAGAGAAGTTTTAATGCCAAGTCTATTTTCATTGTAAGACTCTTGCTTTGTTTAGCACAGACGTTTGAGTGGCCTTTTATGGCTGAAATGAAATTGGGCAGTTTGTTATTATTGGTTCATATGTTTTATTTCATTGTTTACTGGGAAAATGTTCAAAACTATAACTTTTAAAATACATTCTATCAAGTGGTGCTGTATTATACAAGGGATATAATTCAATTATTATATATTAGAATTGATTCACCTTCCTGACTGTATTAAAGAACTTTTGCATGGTCCTAAAATGTGTACAAGGGGTCAATGATTTGAAAACAGCCCAAAGGTAAACTTAACCTGCCAATGGCCAGATGCATTTTCTTTGAATGTGGGTTTCAATGCTGTTTCAGTTAATGTGACTTTCAAAGGTAGAGAAGTTTTAATGCCAAGTCTGTTTTCATTGTCAATTGTCTATCAGTGTTTGTGCTATAAACTTTGTAAATTAAATCGAAATATCTGTAATATTGTTGAAGTAAAGCATAAAACAGTATGCACATAGAGTTTGGAAGAGTGTGTATGGCAACTGGGGAGAAAAAGCGAAGTAACGGGACGCTGAAATGTCTGCGTGGGGGGGGCTCTGGATTTGCACCCCCCCTGCAAAAAATCCTGCGGGCTCCCTTGATTGTCGTGACCTTTCTTATTCTTTATGAATTCTGTTCAATTATTGTCTATTAATTCAGAAAGGACATAATTCGGTCTACTAGCTACAATAGTCATAAAAATCTTCTAATCAATATTCAACAAAGAAATAGATGAACAAGATGAGGGTTCCTCATCTGGTTTTAGAACTGGAGAGAATAGGGAATATTTCCATGAAGGTGGGACATTAAATGCATTTTAATTTCTTGAAAAGTGTTTAACAGAATTTTTAATATGTTAACTGGTAAGATTTTATATAATTCAGGGATTAACCCATCCAACCCTGGTGTCTTATTAGTTTTTAAATTATTTATTTGATCTTTAATTCTTTAAAAGTAAAGGCTTGCTTAGTCCTGCATTGAGGTGGCCATTTAGGAGCAGGATGGCAGCGTGCCATGCATAGTAATGAAGCTCGCTGCCTGAGCTCCTAATCTTACATGGAGTATGAAAGAGTGCAGGGGGCGTGTCTGAGAGCAGAGCTCTCAGAATATACATGCCCCCACAAAATACAGCAGAAAGGGGTATGAAATGAGCGAGACCGCTCATAGGTGTCCGCATAACCCCACCAACATACCCCCTCATGTGCAACAAGTAATTACAAATAAAATGAGCAAACCCTGTATTTATTTTTATTATAAAATCTGATTAAAGCTAACCATAGGTGTGCGGGTGTGCCCATCGCTTAGCTATGGTTAATGCATCTTAAATGGCTGAAGAGGATTACAAGGAAGATATATGCAAATGCAGCAGCATAACAATAGTGCAGTGGGCAGAGCATTCACCCTACAAACAGGCATTCCCAGTTTGAGTCCCACTGCAGCACTTTCCATGGCCAAGCACATTATGACTAATATTTATGTTGCATAACCCACTAAACATATTTTTATGAACTGGAGTACTGCAGTAAATGCACAAGTGAGGTGTCAGTGACATAATGACTAAAGCAGTAGTAAACAGGTTTAAGCACCAATAAGCAGTAGTAAGCACATTTAAGCACTAGTAGGAGAGCTTAAGCTTGTTTGCGCAGCTGTAAGCAATGCCTACACTGGTTAAGCAATTCTGAAGCTAACTCTCTGTAAGCAGATATAACGGCAGCTTAGCAGTGCTTACCGTCACACAAACCCACGCAAACCCACTTACAACTGCTCAAAAGTGCCTTAATCACTCTGTATCCAACGGCCCTTGTTCTGCCCAGCAACAAAATAAACAGCCTCTGCAGGGCTCAAACCCAGAACCCTGCACACCACAGATAAAGTGATTTACCACTAAGCCATGTCAGATATACATAGCCCTGATGTATTCACAAACATATCATCCAGCCCAGTCAGTCAACAGTACAGAGAATGTATTCCAACATTTAGATGTATATGTGTGTGTGTAAATATATTAATATCTAAACAGATACAACATATCTATACATATTATATATATATATATATATATATATATATATATATATATATATATATATATCTATACACACAAATATATAAATATATATGAACATATATACATGCAAATGCCTAAATCTATAGATATATATGTCTACATCTATATGTATAAATATATATGTCTACATCTATATGTCTAAATATATACAGCAAGTTACATATATGTAAGCAGATATATACATCTATGTAGCTATATACGGTCATAGTTATATTCATGTAAGCAGATATATATATCTATATATATATATATATATATATATATATATATAGGTATATATGGACATACATCTCCAGATAACAATGGGAAAATAACTAAAACATGTATGCTCACATGCACCATTACTGGGGTTGAGAGGCCCCAAACTATATATGTCTTGTACGAATAGGCATACCCCCCCACAGCCAAACACATCCACCCTGCAATACACTACCAAGTGTTGCGGATCCCATAACCAGGACCTAACATGACATGGGCACAAGATGTTACCTTTACTACATCCCACCTGTATGATGTCAAGCAGGTATTGGTAACATATCATGCAGTAAAGTCTGGCTCCCATAGGAAATGTACAATGTGGAAGCTATCAACATCCCCAGGATACATATACACAGACACATATATGCAGATACAGATATACATACATATAT